>NW_027412523.1:5721757-5749257 GCF_025532065.1 Leptinotarsa decemlineata
ATATGAAGTGATTAAATCGTCCATCTTGTAAACTTGAGAGGTTTCGCATAAAAGTTTCGTTTTTCTCATTATGTTTCCTATGGTTAGATGAAAGTAGGTAACCCCTGATGACCAATTACTCAGCTCAGAGTACTCATGGATGGCCAAAAATCCTGAAAGAAAAAATCGTTGAAAAAAAAAGGAGCAATATAATGATATCTTACTTTGGTCTGCGGATGTATAATATTGACTCCGTGTTTGTTGATGGCTATCAGGATAACCTCAGGATAAGTTGGTTCGGTGGACTGTTTCACCTCAAAGAACGTAGATCCGAACGTGGGCCATTTGAAAGTGGTCTTCAAAAATTGTGTCTTCGATTGCTCTCCGTTGATTCTCAAATTCCTGTATTCCGCCAAAATAGTTTTCCTCCACTCCGAAGAACTGGCAGCTTTTACGATATCACAGGGAATGCAATCCTTCAAGTCATGTTGTAGAGCAGACTGAACGTCAGAAACATTGTCTTCAAACTTGGCTCTAAGAATAAGGGCCGCAAGTTTGACTGCATCCTGTTTGCTACACTTGTGGTATCCTTTCAGGTACTTAGGCACTTCTTGATGATAATGAAAGATATGGTCGGCATTGTGGTCCTTCTCTGGCACCGTGTTCACCCAGAGCTTCTTCATAAAGAAGACTTGGTAATGAATATCGACTACAGTCTCTGTTAACAATTTCATTTATTAGATTAGATTAGAAAAACATAAGAGTCGCTTAATGAAAACAGTCCATCAGGCTTTATGGATTATCGAAACCGTATAATTTTGCTTTCATGGGAACATGTTTACACATTAATGGACCTTTAACTAATTGTTAAATTAGTTATTTTTTTTCACATTTTTTTCTTCAAAATCGAGGTAAAACGATAGTCATAACGTCACTAACATTTGAAATATGAATTCTGCAACACCGTAAATCTTATTCATGTTGTGAATACTCTGACCCGTAACTTGATGACAATTAATTACACTATTCATGATAATAATTATGGAATTTTCACGATAAATTTTATTTAATAGGTAAGTACATGTAAATTACCAGTCTAACTAATGAAGCTAACGAAACGCGCCTTAAATGAAACTCATTGTGAAATTTCCAAAATTATCATATATTCATACTGCATAATTTAATTTTCTTCCTCTTCTTGTATTCTTGTTGTTCTGACTGTGAGTGCGACTTGTTTTTGAGATCGATTGGATAGTTAGTTCCGAAATTATGAAGCATTTCATATTAGGAAACAATGAGTTTATATTAGGAATTTTGATACAAACATTATTTGATTGAGTGGTACCTACTAATTTAAAAAAAATGAGGGTGTAGGTATACTAAGAATTTCAAGGTATATACAGTGATGTAATTGATGTGTGAATGTGTCCTTCTGAAAACAGAAGCATACGAGATGGAGAATTATTTTATTTCTATATACAAAGCAACAAACCTTGATAAACTGCATTCGATGTGCTATTATGTATTTCTATTACACGCTTTATATTAGATTCACCTGTATGTATGTATATATGTATGTATGATTGTTTGAATGCATGTTTGCTTGTAACTCTCAAGCTCGGGATCTGTATTGACATAATTATCGGCATTAGTGCTTGATCTATTCGCGAGCAGATGGCGCTGTAAGTAACCTAATTGATATTTCTTGATCTACTCGAAGGCAGATGGCACTGTACGTAACCTACTTGATATTTCTTCATCTATTCGCGTGCAGATGGCGCTGTACGTAACCTACTTGATATTTTAGCGGGCAGATGGCGCTGTAAGTAACCTAATTGATATTTCTTGATCTACTCGCGGGCAGATGGCGCTGTACGTTTAAAAATCTAAAAAACACGCTTTTAAAGAACATCGAACTAAAAGTTAAAAATAATTTTTCAAACAAGCTTAAAACAATAACGATCGAAAAATACTAGTATTATTGTGACAAAAGCAGGGGCGCTTTGTGCAATATTTTCATAGGATTTTTTCACAATAATACTAGTATTTTTCGATCGTTATTGTTTCAAGCTTATTTAAAAAAAAATATTTTCAACTTTTTAGTTCGATGTTCTTTAAAAGCGTGTTTTTTAGTTTTTTTGAAGTATATTTATTCACATCAGTTTTCATTTATATCCGTGATAATAATTATAGAATTTCACAATAAATTTTATTCGAAACGCGTTTCGCTACACGGTAGCTTTATCAGTTAGACGGGACTAACTGATAAAGCATCAAGTAATGGATCAGTGCATTCATAGTTTTCGTTTGATTTTGTTATAACTTACTTCCCCAGTTCGGATGCAACTGCCGTCTCCAATCGATCAGTTCGCTTAGGAAATCATAGAAAAACGTCTGTTGGGGAACCGAGAATACCTTGTCGGCGATGGCAACAAACAGACTGAAACCGTCCGTGGATTGCAACTCTAATCTTGCGGCTATGGCTTTGCAAAGGTCTGTGGCTCGGCTCATAGAGTCAACTTCAAATGCTTCATCCGTGTCGTCTGGGAAATGAATTTTGTGATATATTTCCATGCTCTTGTGTTGAATGGCATCCACTTCGATGGAGTATGGGGCGAACTTCCTTGGCCCAACCTGACAAAAGCATTTTCGAACGATAAAAACCGCTTATCGGGTAGTTCGTAACCAGGGAAATAGTTGTTTTGAGGGGGTACTTGCCAGATTGTATTGTGTAGGAACGTTGGGAGAAGAGAATGCATCGAATTTTCGATTGAAATATTCATTTTTAACGAAAAAACGGCATTTCGAAATTTGAGTGACAGTTTATTGAGAGATTCTCACTGGAGAGTTTACAAAAGTGTAACACGTGTTTAGCTACACAATCGCTTCCTCGAGCGATTTCATACTGACTAAATTCTACTTAATTTGTGTTTTATATAATAACAATCCGAACCATCGGACATCCGATGTTTTGGGACTAATTTGTTCCATGTAAGCGAAATTTTACCTTTTTCATGTAACTTTATTTTGGAGGAATCCTGTGAGTGATATCTGATTCAATTCCACAAAGAATGTTTGGAGTACAAACTGAATGGGAAAACATATTTTTCTATAATTCAATCTTCATATAAAAGTAATTGTTTCGAATTTTTTTTTTTTTGTGTAATTCATTGTTTACATAAAAGTAATTATTGTTTTGAAAGGGATTTTTTTCCAGAACGTGTTTGAAATTTACCTCTTTGAAGTAGAACGATAACCTACCTTTCCAAAAAAATCAATCTCTCTTTGAAATATAGCCCTTTGAATTGTACTTTATGTAATACAAAATTTGAATCAAATGACCTTTTATCTACTTATTGCTACTTAATGACTAATAATTTCACCTGAGTTATAGCGAAACTCATGTTGCAGTTTGGTGAACTGTCCAGTGAAAATCCCATAATAAAGTGTTGGTGAATAGGTATATAATAGATTCTCATTAAGTATCGGTTAATTCTATCATAAGGCATTTGGAATAATTTACTTACTTTTTGAGTCTTCTGCAGTCTAAGCAAACAATGCTCCACGAATGGATGAGTTCTCGATTTTAAGAACTTCTGAAGCTCCACGTTCAATTTCTCACTTGGCGAATACAGCCCTGTGATTAGATACATCAATTCCCAACCTCTTTCTTCACTCAAGGAAAGCCTATTGAACGTAAGTTGCTTCATAATCTGGCAGTACACCTCGTCTTTGAGCAACTCATTCCTCAAAGGCCCTCCGAAGATGATGTCCGTGTATTCGTTGCTGTATTTGGATTTTGGAGCTGGCAGATCGCCCATATACTTGAGGATGGCGGTGTATATATTGCACGCTTCTTTACTGGCGGTTTCGTCTGCCAGAACGCTCTGCAATAGAGGTTGGTATATCGGTTCGTTGGAGTATTTCCAGAGGTCTTCTTTTGACATTTTTCTCGCAGTCGTTAACACTGATGTCTTGTTAACAGTTCGTATTTTACCCTCTCTGAAGTGATCCGTGGCGTAGCTCGCCAAGGTGTATAGCTTCATTCTTTGCAACGTGGTGACTATCGTCTTGTGGGGCTTTCCGATTACTATACCTTCTTTTTTGAAGCATTTAAGAATGTCGGCAGGGGGACACTGCAACGTGGGTATAATGTAGACGTTTTCAGTTGGAAAGTCTCCGACTTTGCCATTACTTTCTCCGTATCCCCAGGTGGAATTCATCAGTTTTTCTCCGTCGAAGTCGTTCTGGAGAACGATTAGATCACCTTTGCGGAAAGACAAGAATGATTCTGCCCCTGAAAGTCACATAAAATAATTAATTGCATATTGAGTATTATTTTTATTTGATCAAAACAAAATAACCAACATTTCAAGAAGGAACTTCAAACAGAGGATTGTACAAGAATTTTTCGCTACGAAATTTATCCTTCTGAATAAATAAATGGTAAAAGGTTATTTTTCATTACATATGATCATTTTTTCGAAGTGAATTTGAGGGGGATTTTCCATTCGTCAGAGCGTTTATTCTGTGTTCACATCAATCAGTTAGAAAGTAGTAGTATACCATCTACGGTGTTCACAGGTGAATTTTAATCTTGAATTAATGAGAAGGGTTTCCCCACAAAAATAGCCAATGTTTGATAACTTATGGGTAACCGACCGCAGAAATCTCTTACCTGTAGGATGAGAGTGATCTTGCGTTGCGACACAGTAGACCGACCTCTTCTTCAGTCCATCGACGATATATTGCACCAAAGTGGATATGCTCTTCGCGTCCAAAGTATAAAAGGTGTACTCCTCCTTGGCCACCGTATGAAAAACGAACCGTAGCTCGGGCGTAACTTCGTAAGTCGCATAGGAAACATCTGCAAACATCAGTTCTAGCAGTATCTGCTCTTGATCGTCGATCATGAAAATTCCACTTCCGTTCACAGCAATGATCATGTCCTTTTTAGGAAGTTCCGGCCCAGACACCTGGATCGCCTCGTAAAATTTGGAAAAAAGTATCGGCCACGTCGACTGCGCGTATTTTACCACTGCCTCCTTTGCAGTGATCGCTGGCAAGTTTTGTTTGACGAATGCTAGGTTGGAGAAGGCGTTCATGATTTTGGTCTCCCAATCGGACAAGTCGCTCTGACTCGCTTTGACCAAGTAGGTCGGCATGTATTCTCCGATGCGAGTATGGAGAACGTTCTTGTTGAATTGGGGTCCGTTATCCACGAAGTACTGAGTCGCGATCAGTACGACCACGTCTGCTTCGTTGTTGCACCGATATTCACCTGCTTTCAAACCTCTTACTATCTGATGGTAGATCAAGTTGGTAGCGACGGAATCTTCCGAAGGATCGTGCCAAGGAGTGAAGATTTCCTTGCGTAGGAAGAGGCGCCACGGACAGTTTCTCTCTTCTTGTCCCTGCGGAAAAAATACCATACAGTGTGTTCATGGAGTAACGCATATAAGCTAGATCCAGATGAAAACTAACTCGGATCGATTTTTATTTTGATTTATTATTTTTTGAAATAATTCAATATACAAGGTGACCTACTTTCGAGAAGTGACATCTTCAGTAGCCACTTCAATAAAACACTCTTTTTGTATGTTTTGTTTTTTGAGCTGATTCCACAAGTTGCATCAAATTGGTACAAAGTGGACAACAGTACAAAATATAATTTGAAAATTCAATAGGAAAATAATACTTTTCTCAAATTTGCTACAAAATAATACACGAACGGTGTACGTTATGAAAATCAATTATGAAATTACATCGTTTGCAGCTATTAGATACACGGTATACTCTCAAGAACAGACAAAAAATAAGGATCACAGTAAATGTTCCAAGTGTTCTACATTGACCACTGGACAAAATCCTTCTCGGGAATTACGATGTGAAATTTTCACTTGAAGGTTAACAAAACCGCCACACTTGTTTCGATATACAAAAGCAGCTTCGGCGTGACATCATTGTGATGTTACAATAGATTTTCATCAAGTACCGGTCACTTCTATCATATAATCAAATCTCTCGGCCTGGTACAGTGTGGATTTTCAGCTGCCGAAAAAAATTATGTCTTGCTGACGTAAATATTTTCAGGAACTACAAAGCCACATTATTTTTGGTGCAGATTTTACATATTTTCATCTTCTTTATTTTTTTCTATTTTGTGTAGAATACCAGTAATATGATGAAATTGGTTCATAATTTGGTCGCATTCCACGAAATTTATTTATTTATTTATTTATTTGACACTTTGGTACATTGATTACATGTGCTAAGTCATAATTAAAAAACAAAAATAAAACTACAGAAGTTGAACAAAACAAAAACAATAAATATGGTTCACGTCCACAAACTTTCACAACATAGAAGTATTATATAAAAAATCGGAGAAGCTCTAGCAAATACTCTCAAAATGTCATGAAAAAGTGTCGTGCAAGAATTCCTCAAGACTGTAGTAACACTTCTGTAAGAGAAGTTTCTTCACCTCAATTTTAAAAAGTTTATCTGACTCGATTTTCCTAATAGATGCCGGCAAGTTATTATAACAGTTTGTTGTATTAAATAGTGGGGAGCATCTAAAGTGAGCCGTTTTGTGTGAGGGGGTTCTTAACAGTTTCCCATGACGGGTGTCTTTACCATGTATATCCGCATTTGTGACAAATTCAGTTATATTGTTACGGGCAAAAGTGACACACTTCAAGATAAATAAAGAAGGTGTCGTCAATAGGCCCTCTCTTAAGAAAATTGGTCTACAACTATCTTGAAAATCTATATTAAAAATTAGTCTCAGCAATCTTTTCTGGGCAACAAAAACTCGTGGAAATTCCCTTGCACATCCCCAAGAAATGATATTAAAGCTGATGTGAGAATAAGCCATAGAAAAATAGACATTCATCAATCCAAAATTATCTAGAGTGTTTTTCAATTGTTTGATTGAGTAATATGCGGAATTGAGTTTGTTGCAGACCTTCTGAATATGACCGCTCCAGGTCAAATTTTCGTCTAAAGACGTTCCTAAAAACAAGACTTCGCTGGAAGATCGAATACCATTTATTGTGGAAGAGTCACTGCTGAAATTTTTCCTAATAAATGATTTCATTGAAACAGATTTAGATTTATTCAGAATAAGTTTGTTACGTTGACACCAAGCACTGAATTTATCTATTATTTTATTTATTTTGTCTGACAACTCAACTTCGTTTTTGTCGGCCACAGTAATTGCAGTGTCATCCGCAAACATGGTTATGTGACACTCAGAAAAGAATTCAGACAGGTCATTTATGAAATTGAGGAACAACAATGGTCCCAGGACAGAACCTTGAGGCACTCCTAGTTTTACATCTTTGGGACTTGATAAAATTCCATTGCAGCTAACTATTAGACTACGGTTTTCCATATATGATTTCACCCAGTTCAATAGATTATTTGGGAAACCTAGGCCTGCAAGTTTAATTATAAGAAATTCGGAAGAAATGGTATCAAATGCTTTTGACAAATCGAAAAAAAGTGTTACAACTAGTTTATTCGAGTCAACCTGTGTATAAATGAAATTTAATAAATGGTATGAATAATCCGATACATATCTTTTGTTCCGTCCGGATCATATCGCCAAATCCAATCTTGGTTAAAATTTGGATGTTCACATTTCAGTTGAAAATGATGAGATAACTTTCGATTACATTTCACGTAAAAGTGCCTACGTTGAAATATTAACAATATAGAACGGAATATCTTTTAGATCACTAATAGATATCATAATAACAATATAAGGTTTATTTTCATTTGTGCATTAAAATAGTTAAGGAAAAGCAGAAGTGGACCTCTTCTCGATGCGCGTTTTTCATCATCCAAGTTGGAGACTTTATAAGATGAAACGTGCGTCAAAAAGAGTGTTGCAGTTCTGGTGTTTGGGAAAAGTGTTTGTTATTGTTATTGAAGTAATTGTAATGAAAATACGTTTCATATCATTTTGTGTTACGTTTATCCTTTACTCATTATTTTTTAATTAAATCACAATTTTGGTTTGTTGTCCACCATGTACCGATTGGGAGCAACTCATATCATTTTCGGAATCATGTAGTTCAGTAAGATAGCTCCGAAAATTGAAAAAAATTAAAAATATAATAAGAATGCAGATCCCTCTGTACAATGAATTATTATTTGATAAAACTGTTAGTAAAATTCAATAATGGAGCTATTTCAGGGATTCAGGAATCAAGAATACTGTTCATTTGGTTCATAATGAATATATGCGTTACTCTCTGGATGCACTGTGTATTATCAAAGATAGTTGCAGAAATTAACGACAGTTTTATTATTCAAATCTACCAGTAAACTTATGAAGAAGCTTGTGTGAGGATTTGAGTAATTATTCAAAGTTTTGGTTGTTATAAAAATATCCATCCTCAGAAATAAGCTCACCTGTTCTTTGGCATATTGCTCACATTGAGAAATGGCATCCATAATATTATCACTCTCGCTTCCCAAAGACATTACCTTGTCATACAAAGTTACGAATAGAGAAAATCCGAAGACATCCTTTAGATTAAGAGTGGTACTTATTTGTGCGAGAAGTTCTTCTGAAGTTGTAGCCGAATCAACCTGAAAATGAATAGGTTAGAGGGCTACTAGAATTCATGGTCTTGCAGGCAAAAAGTGTCTAACCTCCACTATTTGACTGGTACCGTCCATGAGAGTGACTTCGAGGTGCATAGGAGCCTTATTCTTGGTGGCCATGAGTTCCAACCAGCTTGGGGGCTGTGTTCTAACCCCGTTTTGGTGCGTTCGATTCAACCTCCCTTCACAGTATGGAGGCATATCCTGGAGGACCAGATCTTATAAAGGATCTCAGATAGTTTATGAACTTTTCCGATGGAGAAAAGCAGCCCACACAAAGTGAGAGGAGTATCCAACCTCTCGCGTATGAAGATTTGATATAGTTATTGGTGAGTTGTTTGCAGATCATTGCCAGAATTTCGTCTCTGAAACGTAGAGAATAGTTCCTAAAGATTTCACAAGAAAGACTTACAATTACTCACCTTAGTTCCGGACGCAAAATGCCGTGGCCAATGATAAAGTGTAATTTTTCCAAGTTGTTTGTTCGTCTCTTGTGTAACCATTCATTGTATTTATCCAGGGCAAAAGTGTCTTCTACCAAGCCTTTCCTGACGTCTTCAAGCAATTTATTTTTTCTCTTCAGAGTCATGTTTATCAGTTTCTTTCTGCTTGATTTTGTTGCAGAGGCATATTTTTTTTCTTCTTTGAGTATTTCCTGGTACTCTTTACGATTCGTGAAACTTTTGCCGATCGACTCTGAGATGATTTGCATGATGGGAACGTTTTCTTTCGTCGAATTGTCGTATTTGGGCTCCGGATAGTCTCCCATGAACCTGAGGATGGTTATCCACAAGGCTTGTGCGGCGATCACGTCATCTGGGGTCGGAAGATAATGTAGGGATTCCTTAAGAGGTTTCTTTGAAAACTGATAGTTGACATTGTTCGTAAAATACGTTGCTGCATATATTCTAAAGTTGAACTCGCTTAGATCTTCTTGGAAAGGTCTATCAAACGTTTTCTGCGTTGGAGTTGGTGGTTCCTGAAAGACATTTATTTTTGTACCAATATATTTTCTCGAGTATTTTACTTCACAAAATTGACAATTTTACATTGAAAACTGAATGCAAAAAAATATTATCAATTATTACACTGGGATAGACACGGATAGAATAAATCTGGATATTATTTTAAATTGAAGTTTTTTTGATAATCCCAATAATGATTATTCCGTGATTGGTTTATTCTCATTTATATCAGGGATATTCGACCTGGGTCTATTTCGAAGTAATAATGAATGCTAACAAAAGATAATTTTTGTTTCAGAAATATATGGAAATAACCGAAAATTTATGAAGTTGACTTTTTATTGCAACTTTTTTATTTATATAGGTATTAGAAATATGTTTATACTTTGCCATAGAAACTTGAGCTATCAAATATATTCAGTTTTTATACCAGGTCGTCCCTCGTCTTGAACTCCCATAACTTTGGAATTTTGAATAGGAATCTGTTAGGAACTGAATTAACCCAGATATTTCTGTTTAGGTAATTTCATTATCACAACAAATAAATTTAATCTACTACTGATATTGCAAATTATGAAGCCATTCAAACTTACCGCGTATTATTTATATCAATACAAGTACATAGAACATGAATGCGTTTTCAGATAGGACCAGTGGTGAACATACTTCAATGGTTTATAATGCCATGAGTAGTAAAGTGTTATTCTTCCTATTACAGTAAGGTTCTCGAATCATTGTTTGATATATTTTATAAATATCATTATTTTTTCCATAAATTACCCTATTTAATTATATTTCTGTTATGTAAATGCTCAATAATGTTCAAATAAGTTTGGCGTACAAGAAATCATAATACACGATACAGTCACTTGAAGTCAGAAAAAACTTCCAAGTAGGAGGCCATGCTATCGATAAATGTAGCGTGACCAATGGTTTCGTTTTAAATTTAGAGAAATGATTGAAGTTAAAGTTGTTTCTAGCGTATATTGAAAATTTTGGAAAATCATCATCAGTATACTTAATAGTAATTTTTCGGAGATTACATTATTTATACTTACCACCAGAGACCCATTGATCCCGTTTTCGTCAGCCTCAAAAATTTCTCTAAATGCTTTGTTTATAATATCTCGGGGTGATTCGATGTCTTCGTTTGCTGGTTTTTCCTCGCTTACATTTTCTTGGTTCCGGTGATAATTTGCAAGCTTCTGCTGCATCGCAGTCTCAGCCTCAGCCTTGTAATTTTTATGACCACGCTTCATCAGATCTGCCTCTTCACTCTTCCTCTGCTTGACAATAGCGAAAATGTTCCCAAACTGACTGTGTTTTCTAACTATATATCCCCGACTGCTAGCCTGAATAGATACGATGTTCTTTCGAATTTTTTGATAGGCGTGCGCGAGCTGCCTGGAAATGATCACGGATTGCAGACGTTGGAACCCGTTGCGGATCATTAGGTATCTCTTTCTGTAGCCTCTGGCCCTAAAGTGCTTCTGCAAGACTATAGCGGCCGCCCGCTTCTTCAGGAATCGTCTCCTGTGCACCCAGCCTTTGACCACTCTCTGCAAAGTGCTCACGGCTTGCTCCAGTATTTTGTTGCGTAGCTCTTCTAGAATGTCGTTGTCGTTGTGTTTGAGGAACACCTTCGTATGTCCGAGCTGATAGTTCTTCTGCTCTACGTCGCGAAATGCCTTGGCTAGAATTTTCGTGGCGGAAGCCTTGCAGTCGCCTTTGGCTGATGGCGGAATGTTACTTGCCAAGAACCGAAACGTGTCGACAAACTCGATGTACGTGTACCGGATGGGATACCCTGCCTTTCGGATTTTTGCAGTTTCCATCATGCCGGAATAGCGCAGCTGTCTTGTGCATAGGCTTCTGTCGAATATCTGGAAAAATTAGTATCGAGAAATTTTTCTATGAAACAATCCCCATTAGAGTTATTTGACTTCGCTGTGATCTTAACAAAAGACATGAGAGTTATAATGATTTCATACTTGTTTTCAGAGAAGACAACAACGCAAATAATCAATCAGTCAAAATATACTTCATTGCCCTTAAGAAGATTCAATCAATCAATCAATCAATCAATCAATAAATCAATCAATCAATGTATTCATTGTAAATGAAACATTACAACGTCGTTATTTCCTTAGTATTAAAATTAAAATACATATACACAGAGATGCACAGATCAAAATAAAATAAATAAATATATACAAAATTATCATGCACATGTAAACCTACAAGAGATGCAGTACATGTATTATTCATTTATAAAATCTTCTATTGAATAGAAACATTTTTCTATTAGGACATTTTTCAGCCAGATGGAGAATTCATTCGAGTGTTTCTTTTTTGCAAAGTCTGTAATTTTATTATATAATTTTGCGCCCCAATAATCGCATCCTTGCTGTGTTTTCTTCAATGGATGAAGAGGAACTTGCAGTAAATCTTTATTTCTGGTATCATAAGAATGATTGAGTACATTTTTTGAGAACATCTCTGGATTTGCATATTTTAGACAACTATTATATATATATATTATATATATATATATATATATATTATATATTATATATATATATATATTATATATATATATATATATATAATATATATATATATATATGCACTGGGAATGGTGAGGATTCTTTGTTGACGAAAAGCCTCTTTGCAGCTATCTCTATATGCAAGTCCGCATAGAATTCTGATGGCTTTTTTTTGCTGAACAAATATTTTGTTTGAATCAGAACTTGTGCCCCACAAAAGGATTCCGTAAGTTGCTATGCTGTGACAGTTTGAAAAATAGGTTATTTTAGCCGCTTGATGTGTTGAGATTGTTTTCATTCTCCTTATACAATATATTGCTGAATTAAGCTTCTTACTCATTTTGCTTATTTGTACCTTCCAATTTAGTTTTGAGTCCAGATGTATTCCAAGGAATTTTAGTGATTTTTCCTCTGTATTGTTTTTGCTTGAAATCATTAGCCTTTGAGTTTTTTCTTTGTTTAGCAGGAGTATATTTGCCGTAAACCAAATATCTGCTTCGGCTAGAACTTGCTCTGTCTGTTGTCTTATGTCACCTTCATCTTTGCCTTTAACTAGAAAAGTTGTATCATCTGCATATGCACTTGATGCCTAAACCTTGATATTTTCGAGAAGATCGTTTGTGTAGATGATAAACAGAATTGGCCCTAAAATAGAACCTTGAGGCACTCCTTGAGTTACCGGAATTGTCTGAGATAGTGAATTTTTCCACCATGTCGATTGAAAACGATTTGACAGGTATGACTTGAGCAGTTTATACGAAATTCCTCTTACTCCATAATATGATAATTTCTCTAACAGTATTTCATGGTCAACAGTATCGAAAGCTTTACTCAAGTCACAGCTTAATATCTGGGAGTCCTCTTGATTATCAATGGCATCTATGATTTTTTGAATAATCTCTATCCTACTGACAGTCTATAAAGCAAAAATAAAGAAGACACTAAGAAATACAAACCATGAAAACAAAAAATTAAAAAATGTTAACAAACTCGGTGATAATGATCAAATCACGGTTTAAATGGAACTCAACAAAAAACATTAAAATTGTTAAACTTACTTGGGGTTTTTTTTCGTTATTGGGCTTGATGCACCTTACGAAATAAGGATGGCAGGACCCTAGAGTTTTCAAGAGCTGGTCTAAGGACATTTTGAACTGAGCTGATAGTGTTTTTTTCAATGCAGAGTCAAGTTCGCCTTTGAAGAGATTTTTAAGAAGGTTGTTTCGAGATCCAATCACCAGATTTTTCAAGTCTTGACTGAACGTATCGCGGTTTTTTCTCAAGAAATCCTACAATAAAATACATGATAACATTTATATGATGAAAGTAACACGGACGGATACCTGGTATATCGTAATAAACGTCCCCAGCGAAATGACGAATTCCAAACGAGGGCGTAATATCATTTTTCAATTTGATGTACTTTGCGTGTTTTTCGTGTTGTTTATGTAACTTGGACAATAAGGAAAAGTCCGTGCCTTTCGGAAACTTGGATTCTTCATCGATCAACGAAAGAACGTTCAACGGTTTCATTCCCAGCAGATCCAAGATATCCTGGTTATCGATGAACGTTATATTGGACCAGTTTATTCCTTCTTTGGTGTAGTATTCCTGCTCCAACTTAAAGATATGGTTGATGAAAAACTGCTGGAGACTTTCATTGGTATAATTTATGCAGACTTGTTCGAAACTGTTGATTGAAAAATTTTCGAATCCAAAAATATCCAGCACGCCTATTGACGATTTTGATTGTAGCTTCTTGGATGAAATTACTCCATTGACTTTGTCGACAATAAAAATGAAAAGTTGCCCGTATATACCTTTCACGAAGGCATTCCGAGATTCCCCGGCTTGATCTTTTGATAAATTTGCCACCACCTTATCTCCGTGGGCATACAAGGTTTTTTTTGTGAGGGATTCTCCGAGATCAAACTTGTTCACTTCTAGTAGTCTGGCAATTTTCTCGTTGAGGTGGACATCGCCTATCTCGGAACTGTCGGAGTGGTTGACGGTACCGCTTTTGAATCTGAGGTTGCCCAGATGTAGAATTGCTGCCAGCAAAGAGAAAATGTCGGTGATTTCCGTTTCGGTGAAGTTGAGCACTTTAAATGCTGCCGTGATATCCGAAAATTCTTTTTGTTCATTTCTTCCTTGGCAAACTAGAGTTCTTCCTGTTACATATAATGAAGGGTTCATTTTATTATTATTCAAACATACTTGATTACCTTACCAAAAATGCATTTTATAGTACTGAAGAATTTCTTCAACTCTAGCTATTATTGTATAGTTACTTTATTTTACTTGTACAAATAAAAAAAAATAGATTTCACAATTTTAACTAATTTAAGCTACTTGCATATATTATCTGTCACTGTTCTTGCATTTTTATTATGCCTACTTAACTTCTAATAACATGTATATATACACTAATTATAGATAAGTACAATTGCTTTATGTTCGGTTCTGACTAGTCTGATAAAGTTTTATACTGTATGTACCACATGTATAAAATCTTTTAATGATGAATAAATTTCTATTCTATTCTATTTCTATTTCTACACGTATCTTTGACTACAACCTCAACTATACTTTGTATTATTATTTTTCTGGGTTGTTCTTAGACAAATATATTATATAAATAGAACATATTCAAAGTTTTACCAAGACAAATGACAAAAGTAGTAATAAGTATCACTGTTGAATCTGCTACATTCGATGAAAACAAAGCAAAGCCGATTTTTCAAAGATGGTATTCATACAATAATCGCACGGATTGCCGATTTTTAATTTTAAGACAGAAATTTTTTGAACATACTTTCTTTTTACCTTATTACTTGTATTCCTTCGATTCTACATTGAAACTTGGTTTTATTGAAAGGAAAACAAATTATGAAATTATGAAACAACAAGAACAAAAAATAATTAGCGCTCCGGGGCGACTTGATTAATCCAGTGTCGCATTTCAGCTGCAGGAAAACCCGGAAAACAGCACCATATCATCTGAAGAT
Source organism: Leptinotarsa decemlineata (assembly GCF_025532065.1). Taxonomy (NCBI): domain Eukaryota; kingdom Metazoa; phylum Arthropoda; class Insecta; order Coleoptera; family Chrysomelidae; genus Leptinotarsa; species Leptinotarsa decemlineata. The sequence goes on from NW_027412523.1 coordinate 5,736,872, forward strand.
CTGGATCTGACAATGTCCTCTCTTTCATAGAATAAAATGTAAGGTGTCTTCAGAGGCTTGAAACTTTATTATTTTTTTTTGAAGCTTTATAACTTCTATTTAATTATATGCGAGCGCTTTCGACAGCTGGCAGTGCTATCATCTTCTTGGCTCTACTCAAACTGTCAGTTTGAGTTTGAGTGTGAGGTGACTTTATGGAATTACTATGGATTTTCATCGAGTAACGGCCGAATCAATCAGAAAGTTATGATTCATTGTTTGTGAAGATAAAAATTTAATTCGATTTTAATTCAGGTATAAAAATAACTTAATGTTCAAAAGTGATAAAAGTGATAATTCATTAGCTCAAACAACGAAATATCTGTATGGTGCATATGAGAAAAATTAAATTTCAAAGAGGCATATTTATAGGAGATTGATGTGATGCCAAACAATGATGTTCTAAAAATATTAAATCGCATGCAATGAACATAATCACACTATCAGTCACGTCCACCTCCCGTCGTCGTCACCTCCGTCGGCGATTGCAGCGTGACGGTGACGGTGCGGAGACGTGACGGTGACGTTACGGCGATATATGTGAGATGTGTTAATATTGGCAGGGCATTAATGAGAAATTGGGCGACTTTTTCATTTCCAATCAACCCCACCGTGTTTACAATTCAAAAAAAACAACAGTATCTCAAAAATAAAAAAAATTACCGCCTTTAAGATAGGTATATGACTCGGCGTCTCCCAAATCTAATCGTTTCTTTTCTTCTTTGCTCATACCAGCCAGCATGCTATAAAAAATATGATAGTTACGATCACCGTCACTTTGGAAAACAAGTCTACTTTTCTCCAAAAGGTACTGATCGATATGGGCGCCCTCTATGTTTCCCGCTTTGTTGAATCGGATATCGATATACTTTCCGAACCGGGAAGAATTGTCGTTTCTGACGGTTTTAGCGTTACCGAATGCTTCTAAGATGGGATTCGCTTCCAAAATTGTTGCTCTATCCAAGTATGCTGAGCGCTCGTTGAAGCGAGGTACTGAAGAATAAGTTTCGTACTTTCTGTTTTCCTGCCCCACTCTCTCCACTGAAATTTACGACTATTCAATATACGCTTTTTCTCAAAATCAGATACCTACCTGATGACTATACATTGATCCTTTTTAGTGGTCATCATGTTCGTGTAGCTATTGTCTCCAATTGCAAAAATATGGGGAGGCTTTTCCTCCTTTTTTTTGTTTTTGTACTCTTTGACGAGAAAGTTGGTGTATATTGGCAGAATTTCATAAGGATTTATCGCTACTAACATAGAACCTGTATATGTCTGCAAAAATATTGGAAAATGTAGATTCATAAAAGATATGAAAATCATGTCATAAGATTAAAATGCCTGACAATGAAAATTGTTGATATTTGATAATTCAGTTGATATAAAAAATGGTTTATTTGAATGTGTTTAGTAATGATGAATTAAATATGGATATTTTCAGTTCTTGATGAGCTATAGTTAAAAAAAAGAATAAATTCTCACGTATATCAGTTTTTCGTTGTATCTCTTATGTAAATTCCTGAGGATAGCGTATTCTTCCAGTTCTCCCAAATTGATCATATCTTCAACCCCTTTGATAGAAGAGATATGCATTTTTTTGAGAATTTGCCGGTTCGAAATATACGACTGTCTATTATCATCGTCTTGAATTTTGATTCTGGTCGATTCAATAGCAACTATTTTTCCTCCAATTGGAATGTTGAATTCACTTTCCATTAGGGGTTTCGCCCAGATGTAATCACCCTGTAGTAAAATTATTATTGACATACATTAATACTCTAACACCCTTACAATAATCTATAGGAGTAAATATATCTATTGAAAACACTTTCCCAACATCAGAACAAAATAACGGTTTCTCAATATGCGTTTCGTTAACCAAGTTAGCGTCCTCAGGAGATCATTAGTCAAAATGATCATTAGTCATAATGATCTCCTGAGGACGCTAACTTAGTTTAACAAACGCACTTGGAGAAATCGAAATTTTGTTCTGGTGTTGGGAAAGTTTTTTTCAATAGGTTAATTTTACTGCGCCACAGAGGTTCCAGTACGAACTATCAAATAAAAGATGGTCATTTCTGATGAAAAAGTTTATATAATATGAGGTCTAATTTCTTCATCGGTTTCGAATATTCATTTTTGTGATATTTACAGAAAACTGAAAAAAAGTATTGAAGTGCTGGTATTTAGAAAAGTGCATGTTTTGGATTATTTCTATGGCAGAGGTTCCAGTTTTACCATTTGACATATTTCATACTTTTATTTCACTTTTTTGCGATACTCTTTTTGGAACAACAACTCCAAATACTCGTTCACCGCATTATGAAGCAATTCCTTTCATTTTTTATTTTTACAGTTTTTTTTGTTACTTCATTTTTATTTCAGTCGTGTGACTGATTATTATCTAGTTTTTGTATTTATATAGTAAAATGTTTTTTTAAATCAATGATTTCGTTTTATTGTATAAATATTTTAGTATACAGGGTGTTTCAAATCCGATCCTCACCATTGGGATCTCGGAAACTATGAAAGATACGAAGATGATTAAATTGGGGCAAAGTTGCGCATTTACCTGACTATCAATATTCCGCTGAGAAAGTTCTTATTTCTTATCATGATAGGATTTAACTTTGATGTTTCTAAATTTGACTTTCAATTTGTTACTCTCAATGCCATTTTGTGATTGTACAAGTCATTGAGTTTTTGGCGAAAAATGGCTTTCACGAATTAAAAAAAAAAGGATATGATACAAATTTATTACAAAAACGATAGAAACAGTGTTAGGACATCAGAAATGTATTTAAACTTGTATTCCGAAAGACGACAACCACATCGAACCATGTTCAAGTTCAAGCCGAGGAAAAAAATACGGAGACAGAATGGACCAAGAAACTAAAGAAAATTTTATAAATTTTGTGTGTATGAGTTAAGCTAGACATTGTGTCCTTTACGAAAAATTAATAATTTGCAGATGAACATGAACCCGGGGAAATCTACACATCAAATTTTGGCTAATTTAACTAATAAGAAAACCTAATTTTTCTGTTTTCCTTGAAAATGTAATTTGGACAGATGAAAGCACTTTTACGAATTGTGGAATATTCAACCGAAATAACGAACACATTTGGAGCATAAGCCACTCTAGGCAGTTCCGAGAAATTCGACCTCAAGTGCGATTTAGTATTAACGCGTGGACAAGAATTTACAAGGATAGAATTTTGGGTTCTCATTTATTTGACGGAATTCTGAATGGAGAAACCTATCACCAGTTTTTGATGTCGATTTTCGAAGACAATTTGGATGATTTACTATAACAACATCTATAACAACTTCTATAACTAACTATAACAACATCTGGTTTCAACATGATGGTGCTCCACCTGACACTACCAGAGTATCTGACTGAAAGGTTTAGTGATAAATGGATAGGAAATAATAGGCCGGTGAGGTGGGCAGCAAGGTCTCCAGACTTAAATGTTATGAATACATTCTTATGGGATACACTGAAAAATAGAGTTTATAGTCAGAGGGAATATCAAAATATTGAGGACCTTCAATACAGTTCGGAAGATTGAGGAGGAGGGAAATTAATCGTGCAGTGAATAATATTGGAATAAGAACACAGTTGTGTTATCAAGAACAAGGCCAGCATTTTGAGCATTTAATATGATTTACTTTTGTCTTTACATTTTAATTATTTATTGTTATTTGTTCAAAGTTCTATTTTCATTGAAAAGGACATAATGTGTAGTTTACCTCATACAAACCTCATTTATCAAAGTTTAATTGTTGATTATGTCTCCATATTGTTTCATTTGTTTTTCAAACGAACTAAACTCGGTGAGATTTTGATCCAATAACTTAAACATAGTTCGATGTGGTTGTCGTCTTTCGGGATACAAGTTTAAATTTATTTCCGATGTCCTAACACTGTTTCTATCGTATTTGTAATAAATTTGTATCATATCTCTTTTTTCTTCATTCGTGAAAGCCATTTTTCGTCAAAAATCAAGATCTTTTTTACAATAACAAAATGTCATTGAGTGTAACAAATTTAGAAACATCAAAGTCAAAGCCTATTATTATGATAAGAATTAATTTTTTTCAATATCTTTTCGAAAAAGAATGATAACCTATCATACATCATTGACAAGGTAGAATCTGGCTCTATTCAAAACAGAAAGAATTCAATGTAGCGCCCATGAGAAAAAATAAAGTTGATGATGGCCGGAAGATGAAACGTCAGATAGCAAATCTGGAAACACCATTATGTAGCAGGGAAAAAGTGGCAATGTGAAGTGCATTTATTTTCGAACCCTTCGAAAAATGAAGCCAGAAAAAATAAAAAATATTTTCCAAAATTTCTGTTTTTTCCGATATCTCCGGATATACTCGGAATTTCAGAACTTTCTTGACAACGGCATATTGTTAGTCAGGTAAATGCGCAATTTTGCTTCAATTCAAACATCTTTGTATCTCTCATAGTTTCCGAGATCCCAATGGTGAGGATCGAATTTGAAACACCCTGTTTGTTCGAAACTCATAAGGAGGGTGTTGTACAACGCATACCAAATGGAATGATAAAATACTCAGTATTCTTTTAAGTTAAGTATTCGTAAGTACCCATTTCCTAATTTCTGTTAATATTTTCACTTTTAGAATAACGATTATGATTTGTATATCACTCACCAATATTGGATTTTGTGCCATTATACTTAACACTATTTTATTTTGCACAGTTTGAAAGAACTACATGAAATTATGGATTTGGCAAACATCAAGTTGGCGTTTCTTATCAATAAAATTTGTCACCATATCGATTTATTTTCATGATTGTTTCGTATCATATCAGTACTACTTTTGTTATCAGAATTTTTCATTGTGGAGATAATTTGTGATTAACTTATCAGATGGACTCTTGGCTGGGTCTCACGCTCTTACAAATACAGGAAAACCAAAATTTTTATACACGTTTCCATTAAATTTTTGAAGCTGCATATACCGAATACGGGGGAAATCGTTATTTTAGTAATGGAACTTGAATTATTAACTAACTATTCATTCGCGTCAATTTCAATTTTTCATTTTTTTGAAGGACTTCCATTGTCTAATATGATATGAAATGACTTAAAATCCCTAAGAGAATCAATAAAATTAAAATGAATTGCTAATAATAACAATTATATTGAGCAAAAAACTCTGAAAATGAAATTACAATAAAATAAAACACAAGCAACAATTGAAAAATTGAACAATTGAAAAGTCATCACCATAACACGATTGTGAAGTAACGTCGTCAAACGTCGTGAAGTAACTTGGCTTGAAATCTAAATCTTTTAATTTTTATTTCTTTTCAATATTTGATTGTTGCTTGTATTGTATTTCATTGTAACTTTATTTCAGGGGTTTTTTGCTTATCTGGTTGACTGCCGACCATATTTTTGAGGTACTCTTGGATGCCGTTATGTTTTATTTGTTTTTTTGCAATTCGTGTCGTCAATTATAAGTCTGAAAAAATCTATAGGTTTGCCTGTGCCCGGAATCGCTCTCAATTATTTTGAATGTAAACTGTTTCAATGTACCTGTTTTTGTCCACTTGGAACTTATTTTGCGCATTAATCGAAGCTGAATTAGTATTTACAACCGAAACTGAAATATTACATAACAACTTTCTGATTCGAAAAGATATTCGTTTTCGAACACTGGCATTTTCTATTTCCACTGCTATTTTCTGAACATTGCAATAATTTTTCATCTGTGAGTGCTTTCCTACTGTACACATGTAAGTTATATCCTTTTTTTCTAGGCTTAGGTTAGGTTAGGTTAGGTTAGATTAGGTTAGGTTAGGTTACCCTCACGGACCACAGATTTATCCGGTTTGGTATAGCCAGTACTGGCCAAAAAAAGCCAACTGCAAGTCAACGCCCATCATATGATTGGACCGTCTTCAGGAATATAATGGAACTAAAGATCGGAAACAGGCAACCCGGACTGATCGAGTACACGGACGCCCTAAAAATGGCTACCTCTGGATGCATTAGAAGACGAGAGGGGCGCCTAAAGCCAGACCCTTATTGGTGGAACGAGGACATAGAGCAAACCAGAAATATGTGTAATAAAATAAGAAGGACCCTTACACGTCTAAGACGGCTCACAAACAACGAACCGAGGGCTAGGGAGGCCATGGAGGCATACACGAAGGCTAGGAGAGAGCTTAAAATGAAGATCACGAAAGCAAAAAAGACCCGCTGGAAACAAATGTGTGACGAACTGGATAATGACATCTGGGGAGATGGGTATAAGGTAGCACTAAGGAGCCTTCGCCAACTTAGGCCCTATGAACTGGATCCCGATGTAAAAATGGAAATAGCAAGAGAGCTTTTCCCACCCGGTCAAGACCATAAAGAACCCCTCAAGCCAATTAGAATAATAAATCCCTTTACCTTAGAAGAGCTAAGGCAAGTAGTCACCCGCATGAAGGCAGGCAAAGCACCCGGCCCTGACCGAGTGCCAACGGAAGCCATAAAAGTTGCTTTCGATACGCATCCCGACACGGTCCTGGCGATGAAGAATAATCTGCTACACGAACAAGTCTTCCAGCGAGTGGAAGAATGCTAGACTAGTACTCATACCAAAGGGAAAGCCGGGACAGAATATGTATAGACCGATTTGCCTGCTAAACGGTCTCAGTAAAGTCTATGAAGGGCTGATCAAGCTACGAATAGAACAAGAGCTCGAAGAGAGAGGAGGCCTCTCAGATAGGCAATATGGCTTCCGTAGGGGCAGATCCACGCTGCAGGCCGTCGAGCGGGTAGTAAGTCTCAAAAGGGGGGCATGGAGGTGGTGTGTGCTGGTTTCGGTTGACATCAGAAATGCGTTCAATACGGCCAGTTGGCCAAAGATTATGGAGGAATTGAAACGTCAGGATATCTCCACCTATATTACTAACACCATAGGCAACTATTTGAAGGACAGGGAAATCGAGGTGGCCTCCGGCTATCCTCTGGCCGTAACTGCAGGAGTTCCACAGGGTTCGGTCCTGGGACCCACCCTGTGGAATATATTATATAATGGAGTCCTAGAGCTAAGCCTGCGTACCGGAGTTACACAAATTGCTTTCGCCGACGACCTCGTCATAGTAGTGGGCGCGTCCAGCGCAGAAGATCTTAACACAAAAACAAACACGGCCCTAAGAAGGGTGACTAAGAAGGGGCACACATAGTGTGCCCCGTAGGTCGAAACCGGTCGTATAAATGAAATTAATTAATGGTAATTAGACAAAAGTGTTTTTATTCATTTCATTAAAGTGTTCAGTGGCGTGGTCGAAGTACTCTTTTTGACGTGAGTTTCAGTTGACAACGACAACGCCACTGAAGATGACTGCCACAGTTGCACTTGAAACGTTTGGAGATCACGGCAAAACTCGGAAGCCATTAAAAAAAAAATTGATATTTTGACAAAATATAAAACTTGGAAAAGTAGTCCCTTGATTGATGAACAATTCAAAAATAGATGGCCAATACGTCAAAATCCATATCTGTATTAAAAAATATGGTTTCATTGGGTGATAAATAATATTTTTGAAAAAATTCAAAGTTTTTCTTTGTCATTGAACAAATTTTTAAAAAATACAACTTCACTGACATCGGAAAATTTTCAATTCCTAACTTGAAGTCTGTGGAAATGTATTCAGCTGAACTGGCTAGGTGGCGCTTTATTCTCCATGAATGAATTTGTATGATTGCTTTTCAAGTAATAAGGAGAGTTTCATTTATTGCATCATATCATTATTTTCATTGTGAGCTCTTAGACTATAAGCACATGTTACCAAAAATTATTTATTTTTCTTATTTATTGGCTGTTGATTTTAACAAAAAACTCATTAAATCTTTGCAAAGAATGAATATACCTGCCCTCTCTTGAATATTCATGAAATCCTTCTTGTCTCAAAAAAATCCATTCAAATAATGATATTTTTGAGTATGATGTCTGGTGTAATATTTTCTAAACTGGATTACTAAAAATTGTTGTTATCAATATTTCATGTAATACATTAAAAATTTATTTTTAATGATTTCATAATAAATTAGAAAACTGATAAGTTGAGCTCCAGATTCTCAAAAAAAGGACATGGGGACCTTTGAAAATATAAATGTGTAATATCTATACAAATGAAGTTTAAACTGAATTAAGATTTGGAATTTCAGAACAACTGGAGTTCCAATATTCGTGATGAGAAATATTAGTCCAACTTGAACTTGGCGATGAAAATCATTTTTCTTCTCTACTTTAGCTTGTTCTCTTCAAGTATTAATTTATACAGAGCAATATGTCTTTAGAACAATAACGTTTGTTGCTTGCGAGTGGTTTGAAAATAAAAAGTTAGAATGCTTGTGCAATGATAGAGTTGGTTTAATGCGAGAAAGAGTTTGAATGAATTATTCATATATGTATATAGTCATATATTTTATTAACTATTTATCACAAAAAATAGTTTTCTGATTGATAATAAAACTCACTGGATTAAAGTATTCAGCTATAAATATGTCATAAAAGGGTACAACTATAATTCAGATTTATATAAAAATTTAAAACATTTTAATTTTCAGTTCCTATAGAATTTTAATCTGTACGTTTAATTTGGTATCTTCCAAAAGTTAATTTTATCTAAAATACTTCCAAAGTATTTCTTGCATTATTCCCACTCTATTATAAAAGTGACTCCTCTAATGATATTATTTTTATAACCAACCATTGTCCGAATATAGGAATAAAAGTTGTGCACAGGCATCTGTAGACAATATACATGTGCATTATTGTGCATTCCAAAGTATATTTCCTTATATTTGATGAATGTATGTGATATCGTAGATTCCTAGCATGTAGGTACTAGTGTAAATATGCCATGTTTTGAATTGAAATGAATAAAAAATTATGACTCCTGTGAACATTTATATTTCTTCCTGAAGGACCGTGTAGGATAGACGGGCACAGTATACTTATAGAAGGCTAATATCTCCTACTTTGGGCCTATTCAAAACACTATATATTTTATAACTGCAAATAGGGGGCAATATATTTTTGAAAAACAGGGGGTCGTAAATGTAAGAAATATGGTGTGTGTCTTTGACATCTGCTTGCTAGCATTTTTCTACTGAATATTTTGATTGCTATTCAATTCAGAAGCCTCCAAATATATGATATGTTTTATATTTTATTTGTGATAAAGTAGATGATATACTCAAAGTATTGTTTTCAGAAGAGTATTACTATACATTTATGTACATTAATGTAAATTTGTGTATTTATTTAATATTGTTAGTTGAAACATGCATTTTTACTGTCAACTTGTTCAGGTTTCAATAATGACAGTATTTCCGATATTTTCATTAAATTTTTTTCTTCATATTTTTGGGCAAATTCTCCATCTCGGCCAGTTACGTCCCTCGTGAACTTATAACAGTTAATACTGAAGTGGGTGGTGAGAAAATAAGTTCGTACACCAAGCAGAATAATTCGGGTTAAAAAGGTTTTATTCCCAGTTGATCGGTTGTATGACAGATTGCGTTGAAAATACGACTAAGTTTCTATAAAATAAAATCAAGAATATGAATAATACATACAGTGTGTCAATTTGAAAACTTCCCACCCTCAATATCTCCCTTCCAGTACATAATATGAAAAAATGGTCAGACAGGTCAACTTTATTTGCAAGGGGGACACTCTGAATGAATATTTTCAACCCTCGGGGTTCAACCCCCTAGGAGGGGTGGATGTTACCCTCAGAATTTCAAATGGAAAGGGGGGTCAAGTGGCACATCATTTTGAAGGGCATTCAATTCTCTTGCCAATGATACCTTTTTCTTTAGTTTTTGATGAGCAGTTTTTGAAAAATAACGTTCCAAACGAACGGTGATTAGAAGTGAATAAGAATAAATGATTAAAACTCGCCCGCACTAGATGTTTGGTATTCAGGTTGGTATTCAAAACAAATGATTGTAATGGACTATTGGAAAAGGTGAGCATCGTACTAGGTAGCATCGTTCCAACCCTTGAGTAATATTCGAATTCGTGGATGTGAGAGGAATGTAGAACTACTTAGTTAACGAAATACGCATCGAGTGCAAACAAAAAATACTAAATTGCAAAAAACAAATTTCAACCATCTTGTTACGCTTTATCTGATAATATGTTCAAAATGTTGTCCATTCTGCTCTAAACAGTAATACAGTCTGTTTTCGAACTCCTCTCGAACATTTTGGAAAACTTCACCACTAATTGACCGGCATGCTGCTGTAATTCGTCCTTTGAGGTCATCCATATCAGTGGGCTGTGTTTTATAAACGACAGATTTGAGATATCCCCAAAGAAAAAAATCTAATGGAGTCAAATCCGGTGATCTCGGTGGCCACTCAATTGATCCCCTTCTGCCAATCCATCTCTCCCGGAATCGCTCGTTCAACCATTGTCGGACGGGGCGAAAATAATGAGGTGGCGCACCGTCCTGTTGGAAATGTAACAAATCTTCCTGCAACAGTAAATTACCGTGTGCATCAATTTGACTTTCGAGCTCGTGAGTTATAAGTGGATCGATAGGTGCTTGAAGCATATCTAGGTACAGATCACCATTCAAGTTTTCTTCAAAAAATAAAGGTCCGATAATGGCATTTCCAAGAATACCAGCCCAAACATTAACTTTTTGTGGGTGTTGTGTATGTCCTTCTCGAAAATTGTGAGGGTTTTCGTCACTCCAATAGCGACAATTTTGCCTATTAACATTGCCATTCAGGAAAAATGAACATTCATCACTGAAACAGATATTGAACAGAAGATTAGGTAAAGCATTGATTCGAAGAGTCATGATTTCACAGAATTCTATTCTTCTGTCATAATCATCCTCATGGAGCTCGTGGAGAATCTGCATTTTATATGGATGAAATTTGTGCATTTTCAGTGCTTTCCTTACAGTCTCGTGTGACATTCCCGTCTGTTCTGCTACTGATCGTAAGGAGCTAGTCGGCTCTGCAGCAAATGTTCCCAACACCTCAATTTGAGCATCCTCATTCAGTACTCTGGGTTATTCCTTTTTTTATTCTTCACCGAACCAGTTTCGGAAAACTTTGTCACCAAATCAAGCACATACCGGTGACTTATATTAAGATTTGGATTTCTTTCATTAAAAAGAGATGCCGCCCTTCGTGCGCACTTGCCCACCTCTCCATAAATAAAAATTATTTCAATTCGGTCTTGGATAGTGTAAACCATTCTTACAATTTATACACTTTCTAAGGTATCGCTGATCAGCTCAACAAATGAAACTGAAATGATAGTACTACCAAATGGCTTGAATGCGATGAACACCTTTTTTGCTCAAAAAACGATACTTTTTATAGCAGAAGTAACAAAAAGGGATAAGAGTTTTAAATCCGATAATAAACCCAAATGAAAGTCACCGAAATCAGATAACTAATTAATGTAATTTTTTTGAGGCTTGTCTAATTTTACCTCTGATGGAAAGTTGAAAAGCTGACCCGTCATCACAAGTTTTACTTATAAGAGAGTCAATAAATTGTATTTCTTTGCATACTAACTTGATAACCAGGCATTTTAGTATAGGCCAATTCTAATTACTTCTATTAGTTTAGAACTACATTTTCGGATACTGCTGATCGAAAAATAATAAATGAGGGCACCGTCGGCAAGCGAATTGAATGCCCTTCAAAATGATGTGCCACTTGACCCCCCTTTCCATTTGAAATTCTGAGGGTAACATCCACCCCTCCTAGGGGGTTGAACCCCGAGGGTTGAAAATATTCATTCAGAGTGTCCCCCTTGCAAATAAAGTTGACCTGTCTGACCATTTTTTCATATTATGTACTGGAAGGGAGATATTGAGGGTGGGAAGTTTTCAAATTGACACACTGTATATTAATACGATATATTACATACCTAGACCAGGCAGAAAAGTTCAAATTAATTCCCTTTCCAAATACCGCTAAGGTTCCGGAAAAACTTATTTGCAGTTCCAATAGACGAAATCAACTAGAACGAGTCCACTTGCAGATGGATCCAACGTTCCTAAACTTTTGACCACAATACTTTTTCAAATAAAGAAATGTGTAAGAAAAACGAGTTCTAATTATACCGAGAAAGCTACTGACAGCGCCATCTCCGCGCGAATAGGCCAAGCCAAAGTATGTTGATAATTCTGTCAATACAGATCCCTAATCCCTAGCATTTACACCGGAATGAAATGAAAAATAGGTTAACGTCGATAACGAAAAGATGTAAACAAGTGAGTATGTATACAGTGAGTATAAATGACAAACGAGGACAAACTAAAA